>NC_057813.1:427195165-427224337 GCF_018294505.1 Triticum aestivum | reverse complement strand
GGATGACGACGACGAAGATGACTGTCGTGCTTCACCACCGCACCGGAGCTACCTCACCTACTCCCTCGTCCATTGCACCGGGTGGTCCACCGACAATGTCGGCCACCGCAACCGACGTGCCTCACAGACACCGAGTTCCACCGCATTAGGTGCGCTTCACCGACACCATCTCCCAGCTCACCGGGGCTACTTCACCGATCACATCATCGCATCCCCCCCCCCCGAGGCCGTTGAGGCTTCACCAACGGTCTCGTCCACCGCATCGTAGCGCTCTGCTGCCACTCAAGATCTCCATCCGTGCACGGCCAGCCAAGACCAACGCATCAGCCTCAATGGCTCTGAAGTGACCTGCACTCTAGCTAGGTGAGCATGCCCAAACGCCGGCCCGAACTAGATATCCACACATCACTCCCTTGTGCACTATTCTGAAGATGTTTGGATATCCTTTCACTGCTCTCTTAGCTTACACGCCTATGCAACTCTGACTTTAACTCTTATTTCTTCTGGAGATATCATCTAAAACAAGCAAATCCATTGTTTAGCGAAGCATGATGGTGCTACAGGATCTGGTACACATCCTGCACACCTCTATAACCTTGTAAGTATATGTCCTCTGGTACAACATCAAGGTCGATTCCTCTTATTTGATCAACCATTTGCCGTGTCAAAAATGCAGAGGGGGATGCAAGGAGCACAAGGCCTGCACATCCAAGCAAGTGGTAACATGGACTTGTACATGGAACATCCCAAGCGCAAGCAAAGCTGCAGTGAGCCTGTACAACGAGCTAGCATAAGTCCCTGCATTTCATTTAATTCGTACTGGCACTCGTGTATGATTTGTGTGCAGTGGCGGATCCACGAATTCAAGTTACCAGGGGCGAACATTTAACTTAAAAAATACGAAGGAACTTGCACTTTGGAAATCAACATAACTTGAGAAATGTGAAGCTACACGTACTTTAAAAACTAGCTAATGATCCAAAGTAGTTCAAATTATAGACACTAAATGATGCAAGCACCGAAAAACAGAAAATGCAACATGGTATACAAGGACTACAAACATGGTCTATACCTGCTTGAATTATTCGTTCTCTGGCTGAAAATATCGAAGTGTAATTGCACCTATAACCAGTGCGCAAACTGCATATCAATATATCTATCCTGCACAAGTATGCCAATAGTTTCAAACAACAGATTCGACAAGTATTTATGCTATGTTGTCATGATACGGGGACTTTCTGGTAGATGGCCTCGACGTTTCCTCAAGCTATGAAAATGCACTATAATTTGCTTGTCATCAATGCCTGCAAATCTCTATCTCTCTCAACATAGTAGATCATCATTAGACACTAAATCCTTCAATGAGCTTGCAAAATGCTTGCATTAGATCCCTCATTAGACACTATATGTTCATCACCAGGAGCATGTAAAATGTTTGCATCAAATCCTTCATTAGCAGTCTGGTCATTAGACACTTCAGGCTCAGGAATAACATGAGCTTGTATGTTTGCACCGGAAACTTGATTAGATACATCAGATTCAGTCAGTTCAGTATTGATTGGGGGAGTTATAAAATAAGTAGAAATTGGTTTCATTTTCTCATAGATTCCCTACATACAAGCAGTTTTACTACACCGTCAGGTTTAACTATTGGCCAGAAATTGAAGAGTTGAATTAGATATAATCAGGGATGTGATGTACCAGCTCGTTGCGCATGCTACTCTTGCAAGTTGTGACTGTCCATTTACACAAGCTCGATGCCATGCCCGTGTTGTCGCCGCTGCCTCCCACGCAGGCTACACCCAGGGGTGGATCTTCATCTTCTTGTCCTTCCGTTCGCACGAAGCCCGGCGACCACCATCCAACCAGGGCGCGAGGAAGTGCTGTGTCGGTCTGTCCAGCGGCGGCTAGGTTAGGAGCGAACCAGACTGGAGGCTAGTGCGAATGAATTGGGATTTTTCCTGTTGTCGATCGATATGAGAGGCACTCGTTTGTGCCGCGAGCCTGTTATAGGGTCTGCCTTGCACTTATGTTATTGGCCCATCCAAATTGAAACATTTTTCTTCATTTTTTTACATTGCCCGCTCATGCATTGGGACGAACAAAACTAGTGTGGGCCAACCTGGACGACTCAAACTAGGTGCACACATTCCAGCCACCTGAGGCGGCCGCCCATACCAGCCCCTATGGTGGTGTCGCCCCTTTTTGCATGTATGATTGGATAGTGAAAAATATTCCAGTGGCGCTTTTGATTTACCGATAGAATGGTTGAATTGCTTGTTTCTATGAAATGAGTTCGCTAATAATGTGAAGGATGTCAGTCTTTTAATCATATTGTAGATTGCTTAGATCTCGATATGCCAAAAGTAGTCGCATGAAATATACAGTAAAAGCCAGTGTGATGTGTGTGGCTACAACTAGTCTGACTACATGTCCTCATATAACATATCAAGGATGCACCATCTTACCAGATTAACCATTCGACTTACCAATGCAGTGTGGGAAGAAAGAAGTATTGGGACTGCGTATCCAAGCAATTGATGCCATGGACTCCTTCGTACAACCTTGTAAGCGAAAAAGAAGTTTCAGTGTGCCTGTAAAAAGAACTAGCATAAGTTCAGTTACCTGCTTCTCGGAATTTTAGTTAGCCACTTATTGCAAAATTGTTCAATTATGTTGCTTGGCTTAATTTAGTTTGCTACTGATTACATAATGCCACAACCTGTTAATCATATTGTAGACTGTCCCTATCTATGTGTTTGATACTTACTGTTAAGAATTACCTGTTTGCCTTAACTTAAATATCTACTTGTTTGTTTAACTGCTTTGCTGCTGCAACAGCGGGTTACAATGATGTTAATAACTACTTTTCAACATCCAATTGAAACTCTTTAATTCCTTGTTTGTTTAACAGGTTTGCTGTTATAACTCCCAGTTGAGATGTTTTGCTAACTTCAAATTTTCCGAATCCTATCGGAACTTTAATGGCAAAACAGGTTAGCCCAACATCAAAGAGCGACGTCCCCATGGACGCTGCAACATCCCATAGCAGTGGCACTGGCCCAATCGTGCATTATGAATTGCCAACTGCTGATGCTCTATAGGCTAAACTAGTGGTAGAAAGAGATTCTGCTTCTGCACTTAGAGATGAAGTTGACATGTTGAGGAAGCAAACAACACAATCACAAGCAGTACTCAAGACAACCATTAAATATTTGGTGGATTTCAAAACTAAGCAAGCTGAGACTGACCAATTTGTTAAGGTCCTGAAGGAAAAAAGGAAAATAAAATTTCTACTTAGTAAATCATAGGTGAAATGTTCTTTCCATTATTGAATAACCTTTGAGTTGTCTATTCATGTAATCAATCAAACCTTTTGTTTTAGATATCATGTAATAATTGTTTTTTTGTGTTTTGGTTTGTAATTTTATTTGAGCACAAGTCTGTATTAATTGATAAGACTCAGAGACATTTCATTTGGATTGTTGTGCCAGACCTACAAATATGCCAATCGGGTTGAATGTGCATTCAACTATAGTAGTAGTATAGATGGACCATAAGTTGCATGCATCGGAAATGGCCAAGATGCTGGCTAAAAAAAGGATGCTGTTGTAGCCAAAAAAAGTACATCGGCCTAGCTTATGTATGTTAGTTGATATTATTGATCCATATACTCTATAAGTGTTTATATTTCTGTTAGTTATGTACATTCTTGGTTTATTGACTTGGTATTTGAATCTTGATACATCACTTGTGTACATATCTAAATGGGAGTACACATTATGCTACATGTGACATTTGAGTTGGACATGAAGTGTTCCAAATATTCGAATTCACCTTAAACTGGATTCTAGTTTCTGAATTTGAGTATCGGCATTTGTAAACCATATTCATATATGACAGTGGAATACATCTTTGTCATCCTTTTGAAGATATATGAAAACACACAGAATGATTTATAAAGATACATATAGGAATACAAAATGGATTCGAATTTAGTTGCCAGGGTAAACGTGGATGCTTATTGTCCCAAAATTCAAAAGAAGCGGCAAAATGTCCACTCCCACGTTGGCAGCCCGAAGCCAACTGTTTGGGAGATGGAAATTACTGTCTACCCATTACACGGACAATCCATCGGCCCGATTTCTACTGCTCTAAATAGGGGTAGGTTAGTAACTTCAATTAGACGTGACACGACCGCCTCTGAGCCCATTCCGACACGGTGGGCATCAAACATGGACAACAAAACACATTTGAATCAAGCTCGTCCGGAAGACCTCTATTTCTCACTCCATTCCCCATTCATACATGGTGGGCGGCAAAACAAACTTGACTCGGCCAAAATCGTTGTAGGCAAATATTTTCAATAGGGGCAGGTTTGTAACTTCACTCAGACGTGACACAACCGCCCTACTTGTCATCCCCGTTCATACACCATGGGCGCCAACCATGGGCGCCAACCACCCTATCCTCGCCCGAAATCGCTCTGGGCAAATATTGGCGAGATGCGAGATTATCGTCCTATCCCCAACCGACGAGACATCCAAATTTTAAACGGGGGCTAAGTTTGTAACTTTCCCATATTTCAGACATGCGTGTCCCAAAAACATGGTTCCCCGTACCTCTCCCTCCCTTTTCCCATTCATACACCGTCCGCACTAGAACACCCCATCCCCACACCAGCCTCCGTCCGCCACCCCATCCATCACCGCCGTCCTCCAACACATCCATTGCCACCATCCTCCACCATGCCGGAGCGCCTACCAAGACCGCGTCATCAACTACTAGAGATGGACGTTTCTCATCCACGGCGACCGACCAATAGCCTTGCATCGCATCCTCTCGCTTCATCGGTGTCGTTGTCCTCTTTGTTGGGGCCGCTTATCCCCCGATGCACCCGTCTACCATCGTAGATCTGCTTCAACGCCACCGATAGCCATCGCACCCCCGATGCCTACACGGCGCCGCAAGAGAGGTGGTACTTCATATCTCCTCAACTTTTTGATCTCAACCAGAAAATAGATCTTAACTTGGTTACTCTACTTTCTTTTCAGCTCTTAGAATTTAGTTCTTAGTTCAAAGCAAACAATGGATGCTAAATATCATTTCTTCGGTTTGCAGCTTCAAATCTGCCATGGCACAACCATAATACGGTTTAATTGATCATGTTGGTTCCGCGATGGTTTCTTTAATAGAAATAGGAGGGGAAACCCTCTTTTGCTAAAAAAAACTATGCTTAGAGTTTCCCCCTTTTATGATCACTATACGATCAGAATACGTGCTTCGTGTGATAATAACACTGCTCCACCCATCAAGCTAAACAAGCTTAGTTGTTCAAATACGAATCTGATATTATTAAAAAAGAGTTGTTTAATTGGTCAGCTAAATGTTCCTAAATTAGTTTCGAAAATGCATGTTCGCCGCACGGGTGTGTATCTCTACAGGTGCCCACAGTGGGCCGGCCCACCCTAGGATTTTGGGTCGTCCCAGGCCCAGATTCCTCTCTGTTCTGCTGCACGCTTCCGATCTCTACTCGCCCCCAGCGGCCTGCCTCGCCGGCGACTTGCCGTCCCCGGACGACATGACTCTAGGAGGAGACGCCGGACTAACATGAGGCCAGGAGCCGCTCGCCCAACAGCGTCACCGCTGCCCGGGCGCGCCGCCGTGCCTACCTTCCCAGTCCGTTCAGGGCTCAGGCATGAAGCACCCACCAAGCCAACCCGATTTATCCTGAGATACGTCCCCAACACTCAGCAGCCACTCCTCATCACCCATTTACTAATTGATTCCTTACTCATTAGGCAGGACTGTCGTTAGGGTTTGTTGTGTGCTCAGTGCTACCTACACTTAATGGTTCAGATGTATTTCGGTAATCTTTAGTACCTCTAAAGTTCATAGGGTTTTCAAAATTCCGGCCCTCGGAACAGACACTAGTCATTTTGGATTGTTGGTCGTAGTGACATTGACCCAGATTACTACTGCAAGCCAGGTTTGTTGACAATTTTACTTGTCTTTCTTACTCATTCGATATAATATCCAATTATTCACGTCGATTAGTTGCAAACAATAAGTCCTAGACAAACTTCTTCATTCAGATTTTGGACGGTCTCTTACTGCAGTTACAATTCTACATACTTGTCCTAGTAAGCTCATAAGTAAATGATTGATTCACTACATATATTCTTGCCTTGTCATATTTGTTGTCAATATTCTTTTAGGGTGGACCACCCTATTTCTAAATACTGGAACCGTAGACATGAGTGAATAGTATTTCTCTATGTGATCTCTTCCATCATGTGTGGGCAACGAACACTGCATTGTATAGAAAGAAAGTGTCATTTCCAGCTTTTACATAGGTTTCGATTTTTTACATGGAATACAATCTGCCTACTTGCTTTGTGTCGCACTACCAACACTCCACCCTTAAAGCTAAACATTATGCCACTCATAATTGCTTAGTTTATTTGTTCAAATACGAATTTCATATGATTCTGATGTTCCTACTTCAGTTTTGAAATGTGTGCCTGCCTGTTATAGAAACATAAAGGGTTTGTATTTCTGTGTGTGGTTTGGTCAGCACGGTTGTGGGGGTGAACTTTGCATATGCAGGGGTTTATAGGGAGACACTCTTTGAGTTGAATACGCAATGCATTCCATAGATAATCTGACTACTTTTTATGTTTTCATGAATCTCAGATTCTGAACAACATCATAATGATTATGATCTTGCGTGCATGAAAAGAATAAAGCAGAACAATGCCATGGCTGTCAAACTTGGCATTAAGGGACTGAAATCAAGTCTAGATGCATTGCAATGCAAATGCTCTCCACCTACAGATTCATGCTCAGAATATGATCCTAACCGTGATTCTGAGCTAGAGGGAGACCTAAGTCAATGTAGCTCCCTAGTGGAGGAGTCAGAGGAAGATGCCCTATCTTATTCACCCATCAAGGTACTTGCTCTAACTTTCCAAGGTTACATTGCTCGCACATATCTTGCAATTGATGCTTTGCATTGCTTCTACTTTGTTGAACTGACATTAGCTTAGTTTACACATCGTGTATGTGAATACACCATGCCTATCCATTTTCAGTACATATTCCATCTGTCATCATACCATATTTATCCATTCAAATGTTGTTCTTGTGTTTAGGACGTTCAAAAGGAAGAGGGCGATTGTTGATCGTGGATGAGCACAAGCAAAGTATTTGGAAAAGGTAGTGGCACCTGATAAATCAAATAGGCCATTAGGTGTAGTTGGAATATCACCTGACCCGCAAAACACCCCAACTCTAGCAGACTCTAGCCCTACTACACTGGTCATTTCTGATGCCCACCTCAGCAGACGCCAACTGCAGCAAACAGTATGATTATGCCAGTTGACATAGCACCAGCTGTACAACGCAAAACCCCCATTCCAGCAAAGAGTACACCAAATCCAGTTGCCAAATCCCTTTTCGAACCAGAGAGAGCCCCAATTGCAGCAAAGAGGACCCCTGTTCCATTTCTTCTCAGTTTAGAAGACGAAGCTTATGTTGTTGTCAGGAACTTTGTGCGCATCTTTCCTTCATGGAAAGATTATACCGCAGACACATAACAATTTCCAGTCTTCCTCCGCAACTTATGTGTAAGTGATGTACTATTGTTATTCATGGTCATTACAGTATATGTTTCTGCTGACAGAAGACACAAGATTTCATTCTTTTAAATAGGCGAGGAGCAAACTGGATTGTGATGACGAGCAAGGGTTGGTTGCGCTTTTCAAGCACTCGTTGATGAAGTATCGTTCCTACCTGAGGCAAGCGCACTTCGATGGAAAGCCTCTGAATGAAATTTCTGTAAAGTCTCTGGTGCTATATTTATCCGACAATGACTGGAATAATCTTGTTACACATTGGTCTCGGCTGTAGCGTAAGGTACTGTCTATGATATCACATCACAATTTGAACTACATTTCTGCATTTGCCTTAATGTCTCACTTGTACGAAAATTGTTAGCAGAAGAACATTCATTCTCAAGGGACCACAGAATCACGCAACTATACTGCACACTACATTGCTCTTGTGAGTACCTCTTGCCCTGTATGACCATACTTACTTTCATAGCTGTTTGATTATGTAGCATCACTTCACATGTTAGCCTCATAATCGTCCATTTGTTGGACATTATAAGATCCGTATGGACTCTTACATAATTTTAGAATCAACCCAATGCTTTTGAAGAGGTTTAGCTCTGCAGTCCTCTTGTAAGGACAGAACATGGTCTATCACTGTACTTACATTAAAAGCTACTCCCTCCGTCCCATAATATAAGAACGTTTTGTACAGTACACCAGTGTTCAAAACACTCTTGTATTATGGGAAGAGGGATTGGTTCATTTTGTAGCATTCTGCATCTTATCTCCCTTGCCCACCATTTACTAAAAAAGATCAGATCTATATTTAATCTTACCAACAAGTAGAATACACAAACAATGCCAGTGCAGAAGTGTAGCCCATTGCTCTTGTCAGTACATTTTGTCCTGTAACGCTTGTACTTCTAGGGATTGGTAGTTGATTATGTAGCATCAATCTACATCTTATCTTCATTATCCTCTATCCCTTCCAGTATTTTCATATCTATAATTACTCTCTACAAAATGTAGAGTATAGGCAATGCTTATGAAGAAGATTCTGTGCTGAAATTCTTGAGTTATCCTTCCCTTGACATGGAGAAGGGCATTATAAAGCCGGTGTTAACTGTTAATGTAAGTCAGTCCTTCTAAAGCCTTTATCCTCAACTGCTGTTTAATTTGCTCATACTCCCTATCGTTTACTGCTGTTTAGTTTGCTGTTTCTACCAAAATGCATGTTCGCAAGAACCGTAAGTTCTAAGTTTTACTTGTAAAACCAAATTCCTTATTCATACCATGCACATTACTTAATACTCCCTATATGTATGCTTGTTTTTGTGGATCTATAATCCAGTGTGTGGTGAAGCAGCCCACGTTTGCACCTTGTCATCTCCTGTTTTATCTTACTGATGTGGCTGATGATATGAACAACATGCCATGCACATTATCCAAAATAGATACAACGATTTTTCTTTGCCCTTCATCTATGCTTGTTATGTTGACATGGTAATCCAGTAGTGTGGTGAAGCTCCCCGCATTATGAACAACGCCAAATTATGCTATCGATATTTTGAACTTACTCTTTATTTTCTAATTTGAAATTGGACGGAGTTGACAACACAGTTATCATCTTTGTTTATACATGTGCAAAACCTGTCATCTCTCTGCTTTGTTTTAGGATGATATGCCTGATGGCATGCACAAGTCCGCTGAAGGCTGTGAGACAAACCCAACATATATTGCAGCAAAGAAGGCAAAACATCTTGAAGATAGCGAGACAACCCCAAAGTCTTGTCTTGATGTAGTGTTCAAGTAACTTGAGACTAACAGTCAGACAAGCTCACAAAATTAGTTCTCTGAATCAGTTCGACTTCCTCAGTCCCATGTTCTAGCAGAAAGGCATTCTGCAACTCAACTTTGACTTGAAGTCCTATCTTTAAGAAAGATTGCGAAGAATACCGATGAGAACCTCATCGCTAAACACCTACACCTGGAAGCTATGACCGACATGCTAGGCCGGTCTCACAGCCTTGCTCAGCAGCTTGCACAGCAGTTCCCCCACAAGGCTAACCTTTCTTGAACTTTCTTTGAAGTGGTCTCCGTTCAATATTATTTTGTTATGCTGCAATGGTTCCCAGTTTTTGTAATCTGCTTCTTCGTTGAGCTTTATGATCACTGGTGGCGAACTTCGATGCCCAGTGAATGTAATATACGTTAAATCCTTTATTGAATAGTGTAGGTTTATTCTTAGTTACTATGCCGTAATTTCTTTATTGTATGGAGTAGGTTTGTTCTTAATTCCTACTAGTTACTGCCATCATTCGCTATCTGAAAAAAAATCAGATGTAGTCGACCGGGACGAAACATTCGACTCTAGTGGGCCTAGTTTTTAGCGGGCCACAATTGGGCCGGCCTACGTCTTTCTTAGGCCCGAATGATTGGGGCCTTCACACATTGCGCCAGGCCCAAACTTACACCGGCCTATATTTTAGTTGGGCCTTTTGTCGACCCAGCGCTTAGTTTGGCCCAGGTAGCGTTGGGCCATTAACAGGCTGAATATTGTACTGGCCTGTTATGGCCGAGATGAAAACACAGGGCCTTTAGCAGGCCAAAATGCATGTTGGGCCTCAATTTTCACTAGTCGTCGACGGGCCTTTAGGAGGCCGAAATGTAGACCAGGCCTTTTGGGCCTAGTTAGCTCACAGGCCGTTACCAGGCCGAAACATATCTCGGGCCTTAGTTGACCCACTGATATCATGGGCCTTTAAGAGGTCGAAAGCTTAGTACAGGCATCAACGGGCCGAACTATGCAACATGCCTTTAAAATGCCCAAAGTCACGTTGGGCTTAACTATTGCCACCTTTAGCATGGGCCGTTAGTGGGCCCGATGTCCCGTCGGACCATATATGGCCCATGGGCAGCATGGGCCATTCCCAGGCCGAAAGTCACACCGGGCTGAAATGGGCCCATGTCTACATCAGGCCTCTAACAGGCCGAAAGTCACTAGGCTCTAGTTGGGCCCAAATATTCGGCGAACAATTAACAGGCCAGATCTGGCTTCGGGCCGCAAATGGGGGCGAACAATTAACGGGCCAGATCTGGCTTCAGGCCGTAAATGGGCCCAAATATTGGGCGAAGAATTAATGGGCCAGATCTAGCTTCAGGCCGTAAATGGGCCTTTATTAAGCAGGTCGTTATTGGTCTGTCCCACTAGTACCTGATTAAGTACTTCGGGCCTTTGACTGGGCCGGCCTTGTTAACCTATATGGGCCTCTATTGGCCCAGCCATGTGTCAACGTATCATAGGCATGTCTCCTCCAATGGACGGGCGACATCTGGGCCACTAACGAGCTGACAAGTGTTCCCTTCGGCCAATCAGAATTTTACACGTGGAAATTTCCCATTGGTGATGGATGTTAACGGGTTATTGGATCCAAAATCTGCCCGATAGCTTAACGGCGTTCCGTTACGGTGGATGCCACGTGTCGGTCAACCTTGACGAAAGCACTTCTGTGACGCGTGATTTATCATCATGGAAGATCATGGAAGTGGACACTTCCATGATGATATTTCTGTAATGTCATGGAACACTTCTACGACAGCACATGTATGACTATCTTGATTCTGTCATACAATCGTCATGGATGTACATGCATGACAAAAAACGCGACCTACTGTGACAAACACGTATCATCACGGAAGTGTATTTTTTTGTAGTGCGAGCCACTAACTTATTGGAAATAATACATACTGATGTATGCGGTCCGATGAGTGTTGAGGCTCACGTCGGGAATCGTTATTTTCTGACCTTCGTAAATGATTTGAGAAGATATGGGTATATCAACTTAATGAAACATAAGTCTGAAACATTTGAAAAGTTCAAAGAATTTCAGAGTGAAGTGGAAAATCATCATAACAAGAAAATAAAGTTCCTACGATCTGATCGTGGAGGAGAATATTTGAGGTACGAGTTTGGTCTTCATTTGGAACAATGTGGATTAGTTTCACAACTCACGCCACCTAGAACACCACAGCGTAATAGTGTGTCTGAACATTGTAACCGTACTTTATTAGATATGGTGCGATCTATGATGTCTCTTAGCGATTTACTCCTATCATTTTGGGGTTATGCTTTAGAGACGGTTGCATTCACGTTAAATAGGGCACCATCTAAATCCATTGAGACGACACCATATGAACTATGGTTTATCAAGAAACCTAAGTTGTCATTTCTTAAAGTTTGGGGCTATGATGCTTATGTGAAAAACCTTCAACCTGATAAGCTCGAACCCAAATCAGAAAAATGTGTCTTCATAGGATACCCGAAGGAAACTCTTGGGTATACCTTCTATCACAGATCCGAAGGCAAGATATTATTTACTAAGAATGGATCCTTTCTAGAGAAGGAGTTTCTCTCGAAAGGAGTGAGTGGTAGGAAAGTAGAACTTGATGAGGTAATTGTACCTTCTCCCGAATTGGAAAGTAGTACATCACAGAAATCAGTTCCAGTGATTCCTACACCAATTAGTGAGGAAGTTAATGATGATGATCATGAAACTTAAGATCAAGTTACTACCGAACCTCGTAGGTCAACCAGAGTATGTTCCGCACCCGAGTGGTACGGTAATCCTGTTCTGGAAGTCATGTTACGAGACCATGACGAACCTACGAACTATGAGGAAGCGATGATGAGTCCAGATTCCGCGAAATGGCTTGAGGCCATGAAATCTGAGATGGGATCCATGTATGAGAACAAAGTGTGGACTTTGGTTGACGTAACCGATGATCGGCAAGCCATAGAGAATAAATGGATCTTCAAGAAGAAGACTGACGCTGATGGTAATGTTACAGTCTACAAAGCTCAACTTGTTGCGAAAGGTTTTCAACTAGTTCAAGGAGTTGACTAAAATGAGACCTTCTCGACCGTAGTGATGCTGAAGTCTGTCCGAATCATGTTAACAATTGCTGCATTTTATGATTATGAAATTTGGCAAATGGATGTCAAAACTGCATTCCTTAATGGATATCTTAAAGAAGATTTGTATATGATGCAACCAGAAGGTTTTGTCGATCCTAAAGGTGCTAACAAAGTGTGCAAGCTCCAGTGATCCATTTATGGACTGGTGCAGGCATCTCGGAGTTGGAATATACGCTTTGATAGTGTGATCAAAGCATATGGTTTTATACAGAGTTTTGGAGAAGCCTGTATTTACAAGAAAGTGAGTGGGCGCTCTGTAGCATTTTTAATATTATATGTGGATGTGTCGGAGTAATGGGCCACGGGTAGCCTCACCCGAGTCCCTGGATTTATCAAGACTTTGGGCCAGCACCACCTTGCTGTGCCCCAGGCTGAAATTCCGCCCTCTGAGGGCCGGCTAGCTCACCGGCCGGCTGCCAGAGGGCGGCCAACCACCAACAGATGGGATCATGAGCGGCCGGCTCCAGGTGGCAGACCTTTGTGGAAGACGGCATCTAGCAGGCAGCCACCGCGCACCCTCAGAGTTTGTGCCCCCATCAAGAGGACGAGACGGGGCGTGGCCACATTGAAGCACTCACCCCCGAATCCTGGGGTTGGCGTTGCCATAGTGTCCCGTACGAGCGGAGATCTCTGCACGGCGTGGCACTATTGTCACTCTCCCCTGACAGCATTCTGGGCAGGCGGAGACCTGCTCCAGACGACGGCCTGTCGGTACGGCCCGCAGGCTGCGGGCCCTACCGGGCAGTGACATCCTAGAAGACGGCGCACGCCGAACCAATCGGACCAGAGGAGGGCCGGCCTCCAGTAGGCGGCCGTCCCCTCCCTTGAGGCCCGTGCACCATTACCCTGATGAGACCAGGTGTGGCTACAGTGTTCTCCCACTAGGCGGCGGGATAGTAGCCACACTGAGCTGACCAAGCCAGCATCATTAGCCGCACGGCTACAGTGAGCAGCCACCAACCAGAGCCTCTAGCGGCGGGAGCGGCCTGTCGGCTCCATGCCAGACCGGTTGGCGGATCCCACAAGGCAGCGGGCCCCAGTAGTCAGCGGAGAAGCCGGAGACCGGAGACGCTGACACCTGGGCCCAGCAGCCGGCCAGATTACCATTGTACCCCTGGAGGGTAGGCCTATATAAACCCCCAGGGCACCCATGCAAAGGGTTCCCACCCCATTAGACCTAGCCATTTACCTAGAGCATGAGAGAGCTAACCTTGCCTTCTCCTACCTCTAGCACAAAGCTCAAGGAGCGATTCTGTATCACTTGTGCCTATAGTGATCATGCGGAGACCCTGTAGAGCAGGACTAGGGGTGTTATCCCCTAGGAGAGCCCCGAATCTGGGTAAAGTGTGCCGACGTTCGTGTCTATGCCTCATCCCGCTTCCAGGCACCGGGGACGTTCTACTCGCTCCCACCATGATAAGCCATCCTTTGGCATATGTCGCACCCAACCCCCAACAATTGGCGCCCACCATGGGCGAGGTGCACCGTCTCCCAGAGACCTGATCTGGACGGGACCCTTGTTCCTTCCTGGCGAGCGAAGCCAGGCCAACACGCCCGACGGCGTCAGCCTTGACGCCCTGCATGGCATGGAGATAGCCTGCGCGGCGAGCTGCCTTGCCAACCTCATTGGCGGATTCACCTCTCCGACGAGCCGGCCTCCGACGCGGGCACCGGCTGCCCCGAGAGCCGCCTCGTCAGCCTCCTCAACTAGCTTCACATCACCAGCGAGCCTGCTGTGGACCTGGAGTCTGTTGGCTCCACCGACCCGATGATCGTCGACTCCGACACGGTGTCGCTCGATGCATTCCCCACCAACATGGTGATCTATGACGAGCCACTTCCTTGCGAGCACAGAGGCGAGAGCACCATCACGAAGGTGCTCGTCATTAACAGTGGCGAGCGCTCGAATGGAGATGCTCGAGACCCACTCGATGCGGCGCTGTGAGACTTGACGGCGCCCATCCCAGAAGACGCAGACACTGAAATGCTGGAGGCACGCCGCGTCCAGCTTCTCGAGAGCGCTGGCCGACTTGCCAGCATGCGGCGCCTCTCGGACGCCTACCGGCGCGAGATGGACCGAGGGGCCAGTGGTACGCCGGCTCCGGTGGGGCCTAGCCGCATTGGCCCTATCCGGCAGCGTGGCGGGACCATCGCCAGGATGTTCGGGGCGGAACGCACCATCTACACCATACCAGCAGAGAACATCTGGGCCGCCCAGGCAGTGACGGATGAATTGGACAAATATGTGGGTGACGAGCGTCGCCACATGACGGAACGAATCCATCAGCTCCTAGACGCGGCTGCCGCATTGCACTAAGCCGGCTACCGCGCTGAGGAGCCCGCACCGCGGAACAAAGAGCTGCCTCATCGCCAAGATCACAGCGCAACATCCCGGACACCGACTGGCGGCGCCCACGGACGGCGAGGCAACAAGCTGGCGGCAAGCCGAAGCCGGACTTGCCTGTCTATCGAGCGTGACGAAAACGGCCGCCCCCGAGCGGTGGAGCGCCGAGGCGATCATCCGCCTCCTCTGCCTCGCGGAGCAAGATATCCCACTCCACCACCTGTCACGCACCCGACACTCGGCGACCGCCTTGGCCGCCGAGAGGGAGTCGGAGAGAATGACGCCCGCCATCGGATCGACCGCCTCAACCGATCCCAGGCGCTAGAAGAAGAAGACGCGTTGGGCCCGCCCTGTTTCTGCCCACGAATCCGGGATGCCCTTTCCCAAAGGGCTCACCCTCCCTCGAGATACGCCCAAGTACACCAGCTCCATGAAGCCGGAGGATTGGCTGGTCAACTACTCGAAAGCCGTCAGCATAGCAAATGGCAACAAGCGGGTTGCCGTGAAGTACGTCTCCCTCATGCTTCAAGGCACAGCCCGAACGTGGCTCAACAGTCTGAAGCCCCGCAGCATCAACACCTGGGTTGATTTCACCGAGGCCTTCATCCACAACTTCACCAACACCTACAAGCGGGCTCCCAAGCCCCGGTAGCTCTCCTTGTGTGTCCAAGGGCCCACAGAATCGACTCGCGACTACCTTACGCGCTGGACCGAGCTGCGCAAATCCTGCAAAGGCGCGCACGAGGTGCAGGCAATCGAGTACTTCACCATCGGGTGCCGAGAGGGCACCCTCCTCACGCATCGACTCCTCTGCGATGAGCCCGAGATGCTCAACGAGCTGCTGGTCATCGCTGACAAGCACGCCACGGCCGACTCCTCCATGAAGGCGGAAATCCTAGTTGATGCGTCCGGCAAGGTGGCACCTAAGGCCCCTCGGACTCCGGCTGGTGAGACCAGTCGGCGACAGCAACCAAGTGACAACAAGCGGAAGGCCACTTAGCCGGCTTCCACCAGCCGGCATGTGGCGACGATCGAGGATCAGTAGCCGGAAGGGCAGCCAGCACCCAAGCGGCAGAAGGGCAGCAAGTCCAATTGGTTGCCCGCCTTCTCTTATGAGCAGACCTTAGATGCACCCTGGAAGTTCCATAGCGGCGCGAAGCCGTCCAACCACACCACTCAGAAGTGTCACTGGCTCACCAGAATCACCAAGGGAGACGGGCTCCTGCCTCCTACGCCTGCCAGACCGCCGCCTTCTCAGCCCCAGCAGCCGACGGCCCGACCAGTCGGCGCCATACAAGACGAGTACCCAGAGGAACAGAGCTTATGTTATATTCACCAGCATAGCCAATGACAGACGCAACAGGCGACAACAACAATAAGAAGTGCAAGCCCTGGCCTCCCATGCTCCAGAATTCATGCATTGGTCTGAGAAGCCTATCAGGTGGAGTAGGGCCGACCACCCGGAAGTGATGCCTTCCCCAGGTTCATACGCCCTGGTCCTAGATGCTACCTTTGCAACGGAGAGGCTGGCAGCATGTTTCTCCAGAGTCTTGATAGATGGCGGTAGCAGCATCAATATCCTATACCGTGACACAATGGAGAAGTTGGGAATCAAGCAGAAGCAGCTCATCCCAAGTCGGACCGTATTACATGGCATAGTCCCTCGCCTTTCCTGCTCACCAATCGGCAAGACCCAGATTGATGTTCTTTTCGGAGAAAAGAATCATTTCTACCGTGAGCCAGTTTGGTTTGAAGTGGTGGACCTTGAAAGCCCCTACCATGCACTGCTTGGCCGACCAGATCTGGCCAAGTTCATGGCAGTCCCCCACTATGCTTACCTCAAGATGAAGATGCCGAGTACCAAGGGGATCCTGACCGTAGTCAGAGACTACAAGAAGTCGGTCGCTTGCACCGCGGATAGCAGCCAGCTGGCCGAGTCCCTCGTGATTGCAGCTGAGAAGCGACTCCTTGACCGGGTGGTGGCGTAGGCAGGCAAGAGGCCAGAAATGTCACCCATCCCCAAGGTGTCGGAGGTTGAGGGCTCGTTCAAGCCGGCCAAGGAAACAAAGAAGATACCCTTGGACCCGGAGCACCCGCAGAGGCACGCTGTCATAGGTGCAAACCTTGACAACAAATAGGAAAGCAAGATTGTCGATTTCCTCCATGAGAATCAGGACATCTTCGCATGGTCTCCCAACGACATGCCGGGTGTTCCGACGGATTTCGCCGAGCACAAGTTAAATGTCCGACCTGACACCAAGCCGGTCAGGCAGCCCTTGCGCCGCTTGTCGGAAGAGAAGAGAAGAGTTATCGGAGAAGAGATAGCCTGGCTTCTAGCAGCCGGATTCATTATGGAAGTGTTCTTTCCAGAGTGGTTAGCCAACCCAGTCCTAGTATTGAAGAAAAACAAGCAGTGGCGCATGTGCATTGACTATACTAGCCTCAACAAAGCCTGCCCGAAAGATCCCTTCGCTCTGCCAAGGATTGATTAAGTGATAGACTCCACAGCCGGATGCGAGCTGTTGAGTTTTTTGGATGCATACTCAGGGTATCACCAGATAAAGCTGAACCTGGCTGAGAAGCTGAATACTGCCTTCATCATGCCACTCGGAGCCTTCTGCTACCTGACCATGATGTCCGGCTTGCGGAATGCCGGCGCCAGGTGTCAGCGTTGCATGCAGAAGTGTCTCCTCAAGCAACTCGGCAGAAATGCCCATGTCTATGTGGATGATGTGGTGGTGAAGACGCAGAAGCGTGGCACACTGCTTGAGGACCTCAAGGAAACTTTTGAGAATTTGCGCCGATTCCAGATCAAGCTCAACCCAGAGAAATGTGTCTTTGGAGTACCAGCTGGCCAGCTTCTTGGCTTTCTGGTCTCAGAGCGCGGCATAGAGTGCAACCCGGTGAAGATCAAGGCCATTGAGAAGATGGAGGTGCCCACCCGATTGCTGGACGTGCAGAAGTTCACCGGCTGCCTGGCATCAATTAGCCGATTCATCAGTCGGCTGGGCGAGAAGGCTCTTCATCTGTATCAACTTATGAAGAAGACCACCTTTTTCGAGTGGAATGACAAGGCGGACGAAGCCTTCTCCCAGCTCAAGAAGATGTTGGCAACCCTGCCTGTCCTGGCAGCTCCGACAGAGAAGGAGCCCATGCTCCTCTACATAGCTGCCACTAGTCAGGTTGTCAGCACAGTCATTGTGGTAGAGCACAAAGAGGAGGGCAGAGCGTTGCCGGTCCAGAGACCGGTGTATTACTTGAGTGAAGTACTGTCCGCCTCCAAGCAAAACTACCCACATTATCAGAAGATGTGCTATGGTGTGCACTTTGCCGCCAAGAAGCTGAAGCCTTACTTTCAAGAGCACCCAATAACCGTCGTCTGCATGGCTCCGCTTGTTGAGATCCTAGGAAGCCAGGATGCTTCTGGCCGAGTGGCCAAGTGGGCCATTGATCTGGCCCTTTTCACCATCTACTACCAACCTCGCACCACCATCAAGTCACAAGTGTTGGCCGACTTCCTCGTCGACTGGGCTGAGACCCACTACTTACCACCAGCACCAGACTCCACTCACTGGCGGATGCACTTTGATGGTTCAAAGATGCGCACCGGTCTGGGAGCCGGCATCGTCCTCACCTCTCCCAAAGGCAACTAGCTCAAATATGTGCTGCAAGTCCATTTTGCCGCCTCCAACAACGTAGCAGAATACGAGGCACTCGTACAGGACTCCGGCTTGGCAAGGTACTCGGCATTCGCCAGATCTTGTGCTATGGTGACTCCGACTTGGTGATCCAAGACTCATCAGGCGACTGGGATGCCAAGGATGCGAATATGGCAAGCTACCACTTCCTCGTACAGCAACTCAGTGGATACTTTGACGAGTGCAAGTTCCTTCACATGCCAAGAAATGATAATGTGCAAGCAGATACTTTGGCACGGATCGGCTCCAACCGCCAGGCGATACCAGCCGGCATCGTCTTTCAGCGCCTGCTCAAGCCGTCTGGGAAGCCATCTCCAGAGTCTGACTCCATCTTTGTGCCCGTCCCTCCTGAAGCAGTCGGATCTGACTTGAGGATACCAGAAGCAGTCCCGGGGACTGCAGCCGTCGCACCCGCCCTAGGAATTCCAGAGCTCGACCTGGCGACTACAGCATCGGCCCGGGGACTTCTTCAAGACAGCAGGCGGCAGCCGACTCCAGCCCACCGCCTCCCAGCCCAACCGCCCTCGTACAAGTTGCTGTCGTAGCAGCCGGAGAGATAGCAGCACCATCATGGGCTCAACCCATCCTCAAATTGCTGGTAAACAAAGAGCTACAGGCCGACGAGAACCTGGCCCGGCAAGTGCAATGACGGGCGGCGGCATACACCATAGTCAACAAAGAGCTGGTTCGGCGCAGTGTCACTGGTGTGTACCATCGTTGTGTGGATCCGGACCAGGGCCAAGCAATCCTCAGAGACATTCACCAGGGTGAATGCGGCCACCACACGGCATCAAGAGCACTTGTCGCCAAAGCCTTCTGCCATGGTTTCTTCTGGCCAACTGCTCTTGAAGAGGCCAAAGAATTGGTCCAGAAATGCCAGGGGTGCCAGAGATTCCGCTTGAAGCCACATTTGCCAGCTTCTGCACTCAAGACTATTCCCATTGCTTGGCTATTTGCTATTTGGGGTTTAGATATGGTAGGACCATTCAAGACAACGCGTGGCAGTATGACTCATCTACTTGTTACCATGGACAAGGTCACCAAGTGGATAGAGGCCAAGCCAATCAAGAAACTGAACGGGCCGACTGCCATGACTTTCATCGCCGACATCACCACTCGGTACGGTATACCGCATAGCATCATCACCAACAATGGCACGACCTTTGCCAAAGCAGCCTTGGCTCGTTTCTGCGTGACACAGGGCATCCAACTGGACTTAACCTCCGTTGCCCACCCACAGTCAAACGGGAAGGTTGAGCAAGCAAATGGCCTCACCTTGTCCGGCATCAAGCCCCGACTGGTCAAGCCTCTCGAGCGTTCGGCTGGCTGCTGGCTCGATGAGCTGCCAGCTTTCCTCTAGAGCCTGCGCACAACTCCGAACAAGTCGACTGGCTTCACGCCCTTCTTCCTCGTCTACGGTGTTGAAGTCGTCATTCGGACGGACATAGAGTTCGACTCCCCGCGAGTCACCATGTACACCAAGGCGGACGCCAAGGAGGCGCGAGAGGACGGCGTCGACCTGCTGGAAGAGGGCCGACTGTTGGCGCTCAGCCGGTCTGCCATCTACCAGTAGAGTCTGCGCCGATACTACAACCACAAGGTGAAACCAAGATCCTTCCAAGAGGGACACCTTATGCTCCGGCTGATCCAATGAACAGCCGGCCAGCACAAGCTCTCGGCGCCTTGGGAAGGCCCCTTCATCATCAGCAAAGTGCTGGGCAAAGACTCCTACTATTTGATCGATGCTCAGAAGCCCAGAGCGCGCAAAAGAGATGACTCAGGCAAGGAGACAGAGAGGCCGTGGAACGCAAACGTCCTCCAAAGATTTTACAGTTGAAAGCAGTATGTATCAGGCTACCTTTTGTACTATGTACCAAGACTCCGGGTCCCCCGAGGTGAACTCGGGGACTGCCCTCCTTTTACCTATATGATAAGTATTATGCCCATGAGTGTGTTTCTGTTTTATTACTTCCGCCTGGCACCGGGTCGACCAGTCGGCCCGGAGGTTTGCCGCCTTCTACTATATGCCCCCTCCTGCAGCCGGACAAGTAATGTGTTGGCACCCGAAACTTCCTCTGCCAGAAGCCACAGTTTGCAGAGCGACTGCATGGCGGGAAGAGATGGCAAGATAGTACCCACGTGAAAATGGCTAAGGAAAAAGCACATATAGCCGAGGTCGGCACCATACCTGCCTGGACCGCTGCCGAGCAGCCGGCCGGTTGGCCTCTACCTCCCTTGCAAAAACCTCCAAATGGCTAAGTACTTGCCCTCCCACAAAAAAGCTAAGTACTCAAACCAGCCGCAGTCTGCAGAGCGGCTGCTTGGCTGGCAAGAGGATAGCAAAGGGAGGGAGGCAAACGAAAAAAGCAAGGAGTTCACGCAAGGAAAGCTAGAGATCGGCAGAACAAAGCATAAAGTTGCGATAGAATATTTACATAGATAAAGGCCAATTTGCCGGCATTTCAGCAAAGTTTAAGATACACCCCACGGGTGGAATTGTGTGAATTTAACAAAGATGTCCAGACTAGTAAGCAGGAAGAGAATAAAGATAAAATCACTAAGGAGCGGCGGAGGATTCCGGCCGAGCGCTGGGGTCGGCAGTGCCGGTTGGCACAACAGACGGCTCCGACTGGATGCTGGGGTCGGCAGTGCCGGTTGGCGCAGCAGACGGCTCCGACTGGATGTTGGGGTCGACGGTGCCAGTTGGTACAGCAGGCGGCTCCGGCTGGGCGACGGAGCCAGCTGCACCGATTGGCGCGATAGGCGGCTTTGGCTGGGCGCCGAAGTCGGCAATGCCAGTCGGGGTGATGGAAGGCAGGATGACGGAGTCGGTGGCGTCTCTCGAAGGCATGGGCGGCTGGTCGGTCACCACTTGGCCGCCTCTAGTAGCAGTCGGCACTTTGGAGCGCAGGTCGTTGCTTGAGGCCCGGTCGGGGTGGGGCTGATCTTCCACGCCAGCCTCCGTCATGTCGATGTCGGTGTCCTCTTCATCCTCCTCCTCCTCATCCTCCTCCTCCTCATCCTCCTCCTCCTCCCCCTCTCTCCTTCATCGCTGGAGTCAATGACTTTGCCGAGTCCTCGCTGTCCTCCGTGTTCAGCCCGAGCCACTCTTGCGGGACTTCGCCGCCTTCTTCGACCACCTCCGGAACGAAGATGTTGGTGCGGTGAAGTCGGCGATCGTCGCCGCCCTGTTGACAAGCTCGGCCTCCAGCATTGCTAGCTCCTCCTGCACTTCCAGCCAGAACGTGGCCAGCTGGGATAAGTCTAGCCCAGGATACCACGCCTTGACGAACTCAAGAGCGCGGCGCGCTCCTGCTCGGGCTGTAGAGCCTTTCCAGGCCTCCAGGCGGCCGGCCGCCACCTCCAGCCAGTCGGCAGTCCGGCTTGGAGTGCGCGGAGCCGGCAGGCCTGCCAGAGGGCGGAAATCGCCTGGGGCCCGACGCACCGAAGACGGCACATCACTTGATCGGCGGGCCGAAGACGGGCCTAGATGCTGAGGATCTGCTCATTAAGGGTCCGGGGGCGTCAGCAGTGATCTGCACGCCTTCCGCCCTCTGCTCCTTGTGCTGCGCCTCGATGGTTTGGCTCACGGCGACGGAGTGACCCGGGAAGAAATCTGCTCGGGCAGAAGGCAAGGAAAGACAAAGTCAGAAAGAAGCAGTCGGCTTAGAAGAGGCCGGCAGCTCAAGACAACGAACAGGAAGAATAAAACTCACCATCGACCAAGTCCTCGATGCTGCTAAAGCAGGTCGTCGTCTGTGCCTCCTTGTCAGCCCAGGCGGCACGCTCAGTTTCAAACTTGGCGAGGAGGTCGGCCTCCTTCGCCCTTGCCTCCCGCCGGGCTGTCTCGAGAGCCTCCGTCTACTCGGCAAGCTTGGCGACCAGCCGGTCCCGCTCCTTAGTCAACTTGCCGCACTCCGCCTCCTTGCCGCGCAGAGTGGTGTTGGCCTCGCTCAACAGCAGCTGCTGCAAGGCGGCATTGTCCTCTGAAAAAGGGAAATAAGAGAGAGCATTAGTCAAGAGGACAAAGAGGGATGCAGTTGCCGGGGAGATCCGGCCCGACTGCTCAGCAGTCGGCTCGAATCTCGGGGACTACAGCCCGCGGGTGCGCAATCGCGCGCCCGCAGAGAAGAAGTAATTAACAAAGAAAGAAACACTAAGGAGATTCAGCCCGACTGCTCAGCAGTCGCCCCGAACCTCGGGGACTACAGCCCGCGGGTGTGCTAGTGCACCCCCGCGAAGAATGGAAGTTGGAACTTACTTCGGCTCTCGGACAGATGGGCGGTCTGCGTCTCCAGCTCCCGAACCCTGGAGTCGAAGGAGAGGGCGCAAAGATTGTGGTAGTCCTGCTGAGGGAATATCAGACAAGTCAACATTTGATACATATAAGTTAAAGTTCCGGACCGCCTGCTCAGTAGCCGGCCCGAAACTTGGGGACTACACCCAGTGGGTGCGCTACCGCGCCCCCATAAAGAAATAAGAAGAACAAGGGAAAAAAGGAAAGCGAAGAAAACTAATGCGGATGACTACCCGCGACTCCAGGAAGGCTTCATTGCAGCACTAGAGGGCTTCGACTTCGGCCCTGAGCTTGGCCTGGACGTCAAGGGATGCCTAGTTCAAGGCGCCCGTCCCGCCCCCGTGTATCCAGCCTACGGGCGCGGTGCTGGTTGCCTTGGTGTCGAGGACCGACGAGCTCGTGGCACCGACCTCCTGCGGCCGCGGTGCTGAGGCCGCCTTCTCCATATGGCGGCGCGCGGGTGTGCGGACCTCAGGAATCAGGTCCGTCACTACTGTGTCCACGACCGGCGGCACCGGCGGTGCGTCCGGCTACTCATCCTGCATCCTGCTGGCTGGCGGTGGTGGCGGCGGCACAAAGACATCTGGCATGGCTACGTCGCCACCCTCCTGCTCCCGGATCGGATGATCGTCGCCGGCTCCTCTGGCCATCGCCACAAACTCAGGCAGAGGCAGCGTGGTGTTCAGGGGCGTCACGAGCAGCGGCTCTTGGTGGCACGTGGCCTCCGCGAGCCGCTCCTTCTCCGCCGTGTTGGCCTCCGCCTGCGCCTGCGCCCTCTTAGCAGATGCGGCAGCCTTGTCCGCCTGCTCCTTGGCCAGACGGTCGGCCTCTTCCTCATGCGCCTCCCGCGCGTTCCGCTCTGTCGCCTCCCGAAGGTCGGCGGCCGGGTCAATTCGCCGGCTGGTGGAGGAGGTCACCGCCGACCTAACAACCAATGCGGCGCTCGACTTCTCGAGGTTCAGTGGGGCCGTGAAATAAGAAGACAAGTCAAAAAAGCTTTTAGGCTGGATTGGCAAGAAGACGGAAAACATCAAAAGGATACTTACGCCGACACCATAACAGGCACCTTCGGCTGCCTCTGATACTTGGCCACCTTGGCCACGGCATATTTCCGCCTGGTCGCCGTGGCCGGGGTTCTTGGGCTTCTTCGGGGCGCTGCCAAACAGGGCAGCGCCCTACTTCTGCTTGCGCTTGCCGCCACAGGCGGGCGGCCCAGTAGAGGGGCCTGCGCCGGTGTTGGCGGTGCTCCGGGCGGGGCGCGGCTCATCTTCATCGTCATCGTCGTCGGGCCTGATCTCCATGCCGCCGCCCTCCTCGGAGCCGCCTGCCCTGCCTCCGCCGCCTGTTGGGTCGTCCAGGTCGCTCACCGCCCTGTCTGGCAGGTAGTCACCACCCGGCCCCAGGATGGCCGCCATCGCCTCGGACATATAGATCTACACTCCAGAAGGGAGTCGCATCACGACAAGAACAAGACTGGAGAAACAGATCAGAAAGATGAGACGAAGAAACTTACGGCAGGCAGCGGATCGTCGCGCGAGTATGGCCGCCTCCCGTACCGCCAGTCTTTCTCCGACACCTTGAGGTCGGAGATATCATTCACCATTCGCGCGACCTCGGCAGTCGGCATCTGCTTCATGCACAGCCGGCTAGGGTAGCCGTGCCCGCTCATCCGAAAGATTGGATGAGGGTGGCTCTAAAGCGGGAGAACCCGAGGCTCGAAGAAGGCGATCAGGAGGTTAGAGGCCACGAGGCCTTCCGACTCCTGGAGCACCCAGAGTCGGCCGATGGCGGCCGCTGCGTCCGGCGTCACCGGCTTCGGCTTGTAGCCCAAGTTAGGTCGGAGCCCGGTGGGAGGGCCAGCCTCGTAGGCCGGCAGATTGAGGAAGTCGGCAGCCGGGTCCTTGTTCTCGATGTAGAAGTAGGACTGCTGCCACATCTTCAGGGACTGCGCCAGCTTGTTGACGGGGAAGGCGTTCCGCTTCGCTGGCCGGCGCACGACGACGAAACCGCCGCACTCGGCCGCCGTCTCCCTGGCAGAGGTGCCGAGCTTCCCGTAGAAGAGCGCTCCCCACAGCTTGAGTGTGGGGAGGACGCAAATGTAGCCCTCGCACGCCGTGAAGAAGGCAGAGAGTAGAGTCACGGCGTTGGGCGTGAGGTGATGAGGTTGGAGGTTGTTGAAGTCGAGAAAGGAACGGAGGAAGGCGCTCACCGGAAGGCCGAAGCCGCGGAGGAAGTGCGAGCGGAGGACGACCCGCTCGTTCCCCCTCGGTACATGCGAGATCTCCTCCTCCGGCGGAACCTGCACCTTGACGTATGTCGTGTTGGGCATCCGGCGCATGTCGCAGAGGAAGGAGATGTGAACCTCGATCATTGTCGACCCGTCCCAGTCGCCGCCCTTCTCGCGCGCCATGGCCTCGGGCTGGCCGCGTGAGGAGGAGGGGTGCGTCGGCAACGAACGGCGGCGGCAGCTCCACGGCAGCACTGAGCAGCAGCGATGGCTATGGAGGAGAGAGCAGAGGAAGAAGAAGGAGTGGGAGGGGGCGCACAAGCTTTGCCGCACCCCTCCCTTCCCCCTACTTATAGCCCTCGGGCTAGGAAACCGAGGGGGCGGCGTGTGGGTTGTGGGATTAACTGCGCTCACGACCCCACGTCCCCCATTTATCGCACGCATTCACCACACCGCGAACGGTCGTGGGAATTGCAACCGCCCCCCTTGGCATAGCAGATCCGCCCGGGTGCCGAGGCGCAGTAGTGGCGGGCCCGACCCACTGTCATGTCCCATCGGGGGCGTGGGGTGGCAGGCTGGCCGATCTAGCACGCGCCGCGTGGCGTGTCTGTGGCGGGTGGCGGCTAGGGAAGCTTAGCAGGCACGCCACCTGTTTTCCCGCCTTGGAGTCCAAAATCGACCAATAGCCCCGCCTGGACGAAGCCGGCTTCAGCAGCCGGCCGACCACAAGACGGATCAACGCTCTCCGGGAGCTCGGTGAGGGGGGGAAGCTGCTGAGACTTCACGACCCCTCGACCGCAATGCCTCACCGGCTTCGGGAACTACTGTCGGAGTAATGGGACATGGGTAGCCTCACCCGAGTCCCTGGATTTATCAAGACTTTGGGCCAGCACCGCCTTGTTGCGCCCCAGGCTGAAGTTCCGCCCTCTGAGGGCCGGCTAGCTCACCGGCCGGCTGCCAGAGGGCGGCCAACCACCAACAGACGGGATCACGAGCGGCCGAGTCCAGCCGGCCGGCCTCTATAGAAGACGACATCTAGCAGGCGGCCACTGCGCACCCTCAGAGTTTGTGCCCCCATCAAGAGGACGAGACGGGGCCTGGCCACAGTGACGCCCTCACCCCCGAATCTTGGGGTTGGCGTGGCCACAGTGTCCCGTACGGGCGGAGATCTCTGCACGGTGTGGCACTGTTGCCACTCTCCCCTGACATCATTCTGGGCAGGCGGAGACTTGCTCCCCACGACGGCCTATCGGTACGGCCCGCAGGCTGCGGGCCCTACTGGGCAGTGACATCCCAGAAGATGACGCATGCCGAACCATTCGGACCAGAGGAGGGCCGGCCTCCAGCAGGCGGCCGTCCCCTCCCTCGAGGCCCGTGCACCATTAATCTGATGAGACCAGGTGTGGCTACAGTGATCTCCCACCAGGCGGCGGGACTGTAGCCACACTGAGCTGACCAAGCCAGCGTCATTACCAGCACGGCTACATTGAGCAGCCACCAACCAGACCAGCCAGCGGCGGGAGCAGCCTGTCGGCTCCGTACCAGACCAGTCGGCGTAGCCCACCAGGCGGCGGGCCCCAGTAGTCGGCGGAGAAGCCAGAGGCCGGAGACGCTGACGGCCGGGCCCAGCAGCTGGCCAGATTACCATTGTACCCCTAGGGTGTAGGCCTATATAAACCCCCCAGGGCACCCATGCAAAGGGTTCCCACCCCATTAGACCTAGCCACTTACCTAGAGCAGGAGAGAGCTAGCCTTGCCTTCTCCTACCTCTAGCACACAGCTCAAGGAGCGATTCTGTATCACTTGTGCCTATAGTGATCATGCGGAGACCCCGTAGAGTAGGACTAGGGTGTTATCTCCTAGGACAGCCCCGAACCTGGGTAAAGTGCGCTGGCGTTCGTCTCTATGCCTCATCCTGCTTCCAGGCACCGAGGACGTTCTACTCGCTCCCACCATGATAAGCCATGCATTGGCATATGTCGCACCCAACCCTCGACAGGATGACATATTGTTGATTAGAAATAATACATAATTTTTGGATAGCATAAAAGGATACTTGATAAGTATTTTTCAATGAAAGACCTCGGTGAAGCTGCTTATATATTGGGCATCAAGATCTATAGAGATAGATCAAGACGCTTAATTGGACTTTCACAAATCACATACCTTGATAAAGTTTTGAAGAAGTTCAAAATGGCTCAGTCAAAGAAAGGGTTCTTGCTTGTGCTACAAGGTGTGAAGTTGAGTCAGATTCAATGCCCGAGCACTGCAGAAGATAGAGAGAAAATGAAAGTCATTCCTCATGCCTCAGCCATAGGTTATATCATGTATGCAATGTTGTGTACCAGACCTGATGTGTGCCTTGCTATAAGTTTAGTATGGAGGTACCAAAGTAATCCAGGAGTGGATCACTGGATAGCGGTCTAGAACATCCTGAAATACGTGAAAAGGACTAAGGATATGTTTCTTGTTTATGGAGGTGACAAAGAGCTTGTCGTAAATAATTACATTGATGCAAGCTTTGACACTGATTTGGATGACTCTCAGTCTCAAGCCGGATACATATTTATATTGAATGGTGGAGCTGTAAGTTGGTGCAGTTCCAAGTAGAGCGTTGTGGCGGGATCTACGTGTGAAGTGGAGTTCATAGCTGCTTCAGAAGCAACAAATGAAGGAGTCTGGATGAAGGAGTTCATATCCGTCTAGGTGTAATACCTAGTGCATCAGGTCCAATGAAAATCTTTTGTGACAATACTGGACCAATTGCCTTGGCGAAGGAATCCATATTTCACAAGAGAACGAAACACATCAAGAGACGCTTCAATTCCATCCGCGATCAAGTCAAGGAGGGAGACATAGAGATTTGCAAAATACACATGGATCTGAATGTTGCAGGCCCATTGACTAAGCCTCTTCCACGAGCAAAACATGATCAGTACCAAGACTCCATGGGTGTTAGAATCATTACAATGTAATCTAGATTATTGACTCTAGTGCAGGTGGGAGACTGGAGTAAATATTCCCTAGAGGCAATAATAATGTTGTTGTTTATATTTCCTTATGTCATGATGAATGTTTATTATTCATGCTAGAATTGTATTAACTGGAAACTTAGTACATGTGTGAATACATAGACAAAACAAAGTGTCCATAGTATGCCTCTACTTGACTAGCTCGTTAATCAAAGATGGTTATGTTTCCTGACCATAGACATGTGTTGTCATTTGATGAACGGGATCACATCATTAGAGAATGATGTGATGGACAAGACCCATCCGTTAGCCTAGCATAATGATCATTAAGTTTTATTGCTATTACTTCCTTCATGACTTATACATATTCCTTTGACAATAAGATTATGCAACTCCCTAATACCAGAGGAACACTTTGTGTTCTATCAAACGTCACAACATAACCGAGTGATGATAAAGATGCTCTACAGGTGTTTCCGAAGGTGTTTGTTGAGTTGGCATATATCGAGATTAGGATTTGTCACTCCGAGTATCAGAGAGGTGTCTCTAGGCCCTCTCGGTAATGCACATCACTATAAGCTTTGCAATCAATGTGACTAATGAGTTAGTTATAGGATAATGCATTACATAATGAGTAAAGAGTCTTTCCGGTAATGAGATAGAACTAGGTATGATGAAACCGACGATTGAATCTCGGGCAAGTAACATACCGATTACAAAGGGAATGGCGTATGTTCTTATGCGGTTTGACCGATAAAGATCTTCGTAGAATATGTAGGAACCAATATGAGCATCCAGGTTCCGCTATTGGTTATTGACCAGAGATGTGTCTCGGTCATGTCTACATAGTTCTCGAACCCGTAGGGTCCGCACGCTTAATGTTCGATGATGATTTATATTATGAGTTATGTGTTTTGGTGACCGAAGTTAGTTCGTAGTATCGGATGAGATCACAGACATGACGAGGATTCTCGAAATGGTCGAGAGGTAAATATTGATATATTGGAAGGTAGTATTTGGACATCGATTTCAAGTGGTTTGGT